>NC_056729.1:1997231335-1997251335 GCF_019279795.1 Protopterus annectens | reverse complement strand
CTTATTCTAGACTGCCAAAAAAGTGAGGATTTGAATTGAAACATACACTATACTATTATTATTATTCAGTTTTCTTTTGTGTGATGCATTTTACATAGATTTGATGTCTGTTCACATTTGGATTTAGCAATCGATCTTTGGACAGTTTGCTCATTATTTGCCTGCACAATGTATATGTACTGACACTATTTATGTCTTTACTCAAAGTGTGTATATTTTTAAATATTATTTAATATATTATTTTATATTTTATGCTTATTTGTATGATTTTGTTTTCTTTGCCTTTCATGATATTTGATCACTTCTTAGTCTGAAGATTCCATGTAAAGCTGAGTAGACAGTAATTCCGTTAAAGTGAGCAAAATTCAGCTAAATCTGAGTTGAGTTTCGATGAGCTAAACTGAGATGAGGGGATTCTGAATCACTGCAAGTCATGATGATGCTTAAAATTTATTATTTATTTTATTTATTTTACATTTGTTGACCGGGCTAGTCTAACTGGATACATGTCCATTTTAAGTAGAGGCCCAGGGAGATAAGCTCCAAGACAGAACAATGCAATTAACAAGATAACAAATAAGCAAACATTAAACAAAAAAAAAATCATATTTACAATGCATATTACAGGTTATCACAGTAAATTCAGCAATGCAGAATACAGGCATAACATAGCATGCTAGTACAATCAAGATGTTCTAGAGGGAGAGAGTATTATGGTTAATAAGGAAGGAATTACAGTTAATGAGTAGAAGGGGTAGGAAGAGCAAAGTATTAAGAGTAACATAACTAGTCAGGCTTAGTACATAGGCAAAAGACCAGGGGAAGGGCCCCATGCTGAAGCTTAATAATGTACCCCAGCAATCATTTTTTCTTGTCATACATAGCTGATAATACTTGGTTTATACAAAGGAATTACCATTATTTTTTATTATCATAACCCCAAAACAGCTATTTTAGACAAGCAACTACTGTTTGAGACAAAAAATGTTTCATGAAATAGCACTGGGTATATGTAGCACACAGGATTAAGGCTGGAATTGCCAAGCGTGACATTAAAAAGTTTCTTTAAGCTCTTTTTATCATACTGAGGTGTTCTGTTGCTCTGCTTCCTAATTCTCACACAAACACATCTGAGCCAAATCCCACACACTTTTTGAAAAACCTCCAAGGTGTACAGGGTTTTACTTAACCTATATTCTTCCTGTTTGCCTATGAATAACATATCAGGTTCTCGGCTCAAAACAGAGACTTCTTTACTAATGTTATGTGGGTTTATTGTTTCCTCCTGTAATTTATGATGGAAAATGTAATTCAGAGAAACTTCTTAGATCAATGGACTTAAAATAAAATCACATTTCCTTTACTTTGCCATTGCGTATTTCCAGTTAAACAAATCTGTACCTCAGGCAATTTAGGAACTGCAAGGATGTTAAAGTCATCTGCTTTTTTCTTTATGGAAATCATACAGAACTATGATAGATAGGATTTTTGTAGTTTAGTATGAACAGTAACAAACTGCATACAGAAGGAAAATTGTTTTAAAGGAAAGGTTGGCCAGTTTAACTCTTAAACTGACTTGCTGTAATATGTTTATCTTCTGATATCATAATTTCACTAATTAAATGATACTCTGTAAAAGTCCTACTTACTTGTATTCATGTTTTTCCTTTTTTCTTTTCTGTAACTTACGTTATACCATATGTTTTGTATTAGAAGTACTCATAATACACAGTTACACATTCTGACTGCTGATTCCATTTAAAAAAAAACTGTGAATTTACATAAAACATCGCAACTTAAAATGCTTTCTGTATTTTTGTAGCACTTCAAAAAGTATGCAAGTGTTTTATTGCATAAGCATCTCTTTAACTTCAAAAGCTCACATATAAGTAAGTCACAGTGGTACAACTGTGAGCATTACTGCTCTCACAGTACCTGGTTCTACATGTCGTTTCCATTTGAATGTTCTATGTGGAAAGTCTGTAGGTTCCTCATGTGTCCATGGGTTACTGCCAGATGCTCTGTTTTCCTGTCATATCTCAAAGATGTACCTATGTGAATGGTCAGTTTTCCAAACTGATTGTGTGTGTGTGTGTGTGTGTGTGTGTGTGTGTGTGTGTGTGTGTGTGTGTGTGTGTGTGTGTGTGTGTGTGTGTGTGTGTGTGCATGCGTGTGTGTGTGCCTGCGCGTATGCATGTGAGTGTGTATGTGTGTGTGTCTTTGTGTTCTGTATTTGTGGCTGTGCAGACTGGCATTTAGTTTGGATTGATTTTTGACTTGTTCTGAATTAGTGCCAGGATAGTTTCTCCATTCCATGTGACCTTGAACTGGATAAAGCAGACATTATGGAATGATTGACTGAATGAATGAATGAATGAATGAATGAATGAATGAATGAATGAATGGATAAGGTATCCGGGTTGCTATGGCAAGGTGACATTTGTCATTCCAAGGAAGCTAAATAATATCACAGCTTACAGATCCTTTCCATAGATTTTTCTTTTTAATTTACATTGAGTTTACTCATCTGCAACTAAAACCACCCAATCATGCATATATTTCATGTAACTTATAATTCTGTATAGTGAAGTTCATGAAAAGCATAAAGATGCATGAAATAATGACAACCTTTTGTTAATCAGGTAGGCCCACTAGACAAGACCTTTTTAGAGATGACCCAGCAACAATGTCTGGTTAAGTGACTTGCTCAAGGTCACACAGTAAGTAGATGAGGGCTGAGGGAATCAAACCTGTACCCCAGGAACTACAGTTTATAGACTCAAGCACCAACTGCCAAATCAAACAGACTCATTTTTCAATTGAGAAAATGTTACTTTTGAAAACAATAACAGTCAATACAAAAGGTGTTGTTGGAAACAAAACCAGACATGATAAAACAAAAAAGTCTACACACTGTCATCTCCACTCTTTGGCCTCCTGTTTCTCTCTTGCATATTTGCAGCTTGCATATTCAAAAACTCAATTTCAACTGCTTCCAATTATGTGATATTAGTTTGTATTTTACAACAATATGGATTATACTGCTAAAAATAGTCACACTACTATGGAAAAGTATCCATTAATATATTTCTGCATAACTTACAGATGATGCAATTATATCTTAAAACATCTCTGTAGATTTAACATTGAGTTCATTTTCAAATAACCTTTGTAGAGGCATATCACCATGCAAACTGATTTTTAAGGTAATTGCTGTTACTCTCTCTCTCTCTCTCTCTGTCTCTCTCTCTCTCTCGCTAAGCACCAAAACCATCAGAAGCACCCACTTTAAGTAACTTTAAATCTGTTTATATGATGTTCTTTATCATATTGCCAAGGTTTGTGCTTTAACATCTAATAACACTTTTCTGTGAAGTGTAAGAGATTTGTGACTAAACATGTAACATGATCAAAGAAAAAAAAATAACACATGCTTTATTTTACTTTCTTTATTTAGAATATATTATCTATAAGTAATCCCCACAAGTATTTTGATTACCGATGCTAAAGGTAAAAAATTAATAAAAATCTGCAAAACTGTAAAAAATAAAGCTGTCCTTCTGAAACTGAATACAAATTTGCAAATAAGAAAGCCTTTGTACAGTAGTTATAATATTTAGTCAAGGTAAGGGTTATACTGCAGTTTGTTCACTAAGGCTCTGGATGTTATCACTTGGGCATTAATTTTTTTTTATTTATTTGTATTTATCTTTATTTTACAATTTGATAACCAGGTAAGTGGGCTGGTTAACTGACCCTTTTCAGCCACAATCAGAGTCAATAGTAAATAAAAGCCAGTGTGCCTAGTCACTTGTGCAAATGCAATAGGGGTATTCCTGTTGCTTATGACTGACAGTAGCAGAGGGGAGATTCACAGAGACCATGTACACTAATGTGAAAGGCCTCTAAAATAATGAGATACAAATGAGAAATGTTGTAAAGTGTAGTAAACTATTGAGGGAGTTTTGCAATTCATAGTCCGACATCCCTGCTGTATGCACATCCATTGTTAAAAGCGGCGATTCGCCTTTGATATTGGAGTTCCAATCCATGAACTTGTTTGTCAAAGAATGCACAAACAATTCCCTGATGCACAAATTAATTATTTCTCCCAGACACCACTTCGTTCATATTATCAAGTATGCACAAACACTAAAATGACACAATAAATTATTTGCCCAGCGATCACTTCAGCAGTCTGACCATGTATGCGCAAGCACTTCCCTGATACACAAATTATTTCCCCAAGTTATCCCTTCAGTAGCATTTTCTAGTATGCATAAACAATAAAATGAAACAGTCAAACGTGATCCCTTCAATAACATGCCCTAGTTTGCACAAGCATCAAAATGAAACATTCATCTAACTGATCCTGTCATTAATATGTTCAGGCATGCACAAGCATCAAAATGAAACATTCATCTAACTGATCCTGTCATTAATATGTTCAGGTATGCACAAGCATCAAAATGAAACATTTTTCAAGTGACGCCTTCAGTAAAAATGTCCAGCTGTGCAAAAGCATCACCAAATCTCCCCTTGCATCACCGTATTTTCCCCTGAAAACTCCTGCTTACTGTGTTATTTATACACTTTGTATCTAAATAGGCTTGTTATAGATTCATGTCTATGAATCAAACTCATACGCATACATGTAAAGCTGTCTCCCTAATGCTTATGCATTAAGCATATTACACTTTTTGTGAAAGGTTGGAGACTAAGGAGGGAGAAAAGGACGTGCACCGACTGGCTAGACAGGGACCGAGCTAGGAAAGATGTGCAGCAGGTAAGGGTGATAAAGGATAATGAGGGAAATGTACTCACAAGCGAGGAGAGTGTGTTGAGCAGATGAAAGGAGTACTTTGAGGGGCCGATGAATGAAGAGAATGAGAGAGAAGGTTGGATGATGTGCGGATAGTGAATCATGAAGTGCAGTGGATTAACAAGGAAGAAGTAAGGATAGCTATGAAGAGGATGAAGAATGGAAAGGCTGTTGGTCCAGATGACATACCTGTGGAAGCATGGAGGTGTTTAGGTGAAATGGCAGTGGAGTTTCTAACCAGATTGTTTAATGAAATCTTGGAAAGTGAGAGGATGCCTGAGGAATGGAGAAAATGTGTTTTGGTACCGATTTTTAAGAATAAGGGTGATGTGCAGAGCTGTAGTAACTACAGAGGGATTAAACTGATCAGGCACAGCATGAAGTTATGGGAAAGAGTAGTGGAAGCTAGGTTAGGAAGGGACATGATGATTAGTGATCAGCAGTATGGTTTCATGCCGGAAAAGAGCACTACAGATGCGATGTTTACTCTGATAGTGTTGATGGAGAAGTACAGAGAATGTCAGAAGGAGTTGCATTATGTTTTTGTAGACTTAGAGAAAGCATATGACAGGGTGCCTAGAGAGGAGTTGTGGTATTGTATGAGGAAGTCAGGAGTGTCAGAAAAGTATGTAAGAGTGTTACAGGATATGTATAAGGGTAGTGTGACAGTGGTGAGGTCTGCGGTGGGAGTGACGGATGCGTTTAAGGTGGAGGTGGGGTTACATCAAGGATCAGCTCTGAGCCCTTTTTTATTTGCAATGGTGATGGACAGGTTGACAGATGAGATCAGACAGGAGTCCCTATGGACTATGATGTTTGCAGATGACATTGTGATCTGTAGTGAGAGTAGGGAACAGATGGAGGAGACCCTGGAGAGATGGAGATATGCTCTAGAGTGAAGAGGAATGAAGGTCAGCAGGACTAAGACAGAATATATGTGTGTGAATGAGAGGGAGGATAGAGGAATGGTGGGGATGCAAGAAGTAGAGGTGGTGAAGGTGGATGAGTTTAAATACTTGGGATCAATAGTTCAGAGTAATGGTGAGTGTGGAAGAGAGGTGAAGAAGAGAGTACAGGCAGGATGGATTGGGTGGAGAAGAGTATCAGGAGTGATTTGTGACAGACAAGTACCAGTAAGAGTGAAAGGGAAAATCTACAAGAGGGTAGTGACACCAGCTATGTTATATGGGTTGGAGACAGTGGCACTGACAAAAAGGCAGGAGTTAGAGCTGGATGTGGCAGAGTTAAAGATGTTAAGATTTGCACTGGGTGTGACGAGGGTGGACAGGATTAGGAATAAGTATATTAGAGGGTCAGCCCAGGTTAGAAAGTTTGGAGACAAAGCTAGAGAGGCAAGATTCCATTGATCTGGACATTTGCTGAGGAGGGATGCTGAGTATATTGGGAAAAAGATGGTAAGGATGAAGCTGCAGATAACAGGAAAAGAGGAAGACCTACGATAAGGTTTATGGATGTGATGAGAGAGGACATGCAGGTAGTTGGTGTGACAGAGCAAGATGCAGAGGACAGGAAGAAATGGAAACAGATGATCTGCTGTGGTGACCCCTAATGGGAACAGCCGAAAGAAGATGATGACACTTTTTGTGATAGTGGGTCATATTCATAAATAGTCCTCCACTTTTCCGTAGTCATCCTGAAAGTCCAGGATTTGCATAACCACATAGTGCTGGTAGAGCAACACTACAAAAATATAAAGCTACAGACTGTGAATACTTCCCAAACTTTATTCAGTGTTAATATGAAAAAGGAAAGATTAAAAGAAACCCAGAAGATAGCACATAATATGTACAAAATATGCTTTTAAAATTTTAACAACAGTGAGTACCCGATAACATATATGTACAGAAAATATACAACAGTGAGTACACAATAGTATATATTTACAAAATATACAGCTGAAGTGTTCTAGAAATAGTGGATAAATAAACATAGAATCCCCGGGATTCAGGAAGCCATATTTTCTGTGCAGGAACAGTGTAGGAGCTCCTGCATAGAAAATGGCCACCGAGCGATTCAGGATAGTGCCGTTTTCACGTGCATGAGTGGTCCTACACTGTTCCAGCGTGGAAAACCAGGAAATATGCAAATTACCTCATTTGCTGTTGAAAATCATGCAAATGAGGTGACATTGCAATCCACCAAACTGCCAGGTCTCCATGCTAGAACAGTGTCAGTGCAGAAATGTATTCAGAAAATAACTGTGTACATTTCTGTAACTGACAAAACGGAGACATGACAGCTCATGGAAAAGCATGTATTATGTACATTAGACATACCAATGGCCAAATATAAGGCCATTGGCACTGAAAAGTGATTAATTATTATGAAACTTAAACTTTTTTTTTTGACCGATCTTGGCCGTTTAAGCATAGGGCAGCGGCATGCAAATAGGATTGTGCAGAAAAAAAATGGGAAAACTTAAGTTTAAGTTAAATCTGCATTTTTCCATTATAGTCAGTAGCATGCAGAATGTAAACAATACCAGGCAGCACTGGTTGTCAAGGGAAAAGGGTCTATGTTAGTGCAGTAACATGAATGTGTGTGCTGGCAGCCCTGGAAGCTATTACAACTCTCACATCTGGCATTGCTCACAGCTGTATCAGGCTTTTGCCAGGGGGGGCATCCCATATGGCCATCTAGTGGGGGATGCTGGCTATGCACTGGAGCCATGGCTGATGACACCCATCAGAAATGCACATACACCTAAACAAGAAAACCATAATAAGGCACATGCACAAACCAGGATCTTTGTAAAGCATGTGTTTGGGATGCTCAAGTCATGGTTCCGCTGCCTTGACATATCCGGTGGAGCCTTGCCAGCTACATGTACACAAATGTTCATAGTATGTGCCATGCTACACAATATCATCCTGTGGAAACAGCTGCAGCAGGAACAGCATGGGGCAGGGCCACACAGCCCCCCACCATTGCTAAGGCCAGCACAGGCACAGAGGGACTCAGATGAGGAACATCCTGAGTCTGCCCCTGTAGGCAGAAGGAGGCATGCCCAGTATGCCCAGGCCTTGGCAAAGAGGAAACGCATAGCACACACACTGACATTGTAGGGACCCAGGGACTAATACCTCTCTCCAACTCGCACATACAGTAAAAGGGATGCCAGACATGACACTAGCTGAGCTTACCATGTATAGGGTGTGTATTATGTGCATCCAACATAGTCAGCCCTCCAGCACCATCCTCAATACTGGCCCAGCAACAAGGTACGTCACCCTTCCTATCAATTACTGAATGGAGTAGTATGTTCTCATACTTGTATGTATGATATGGATGCAAGCATGCAAGGGAACTGAGTAGCTGAATGGGATAGCAGCAGACAGCTATATGGGACAGCAGGTAATTCATAACAAATACTGGTGTCAACATACTAGACAGCACTACACAAGGTGACAACCCCCACCACAGTGCATGTGATGGCCCAAAGAACTGTGGGTGTCAATAGGTCACACACATGGATGTCAATGAGGATCACATATCCACCACCAGCCTCACCCAGCAGGACAGGTGTAGATGACCATGAAGAACGGCTGGGCTAAGAACCCCAAATGATGGCAATGGTGAACAGTCCCCCACCAGACCTACAGAGACATACTACAACAGGTCTGGCAGTTGCATTCTAGTTCTGAAGGGTAAGAAGTCTAAAACTGAAATATATGCCATTAAAATCTAATATGTGTACTCTACTGATATGCCTCCTGTTTGAATGATAGGTCACAATACAATATGAAATGGAAGTCAACAGAGTAACCAAAATACCAGTACAGTCATTTCAAATGTTAAAGTCTGCAGGTGTGCACCCCTCCCACAATGTCATGTAGAAATGCAGTAACAGATGGCCTGCAGCACTTTCAAATGGCTTACAGACCTCTGGCAAAGGTCCATGCCTCATCCATAGTGCCAATGTATGGAATGTCAGGGGGTTCCAACTAACAACCTAACACAGGAAACAGAAATCAAATGCAAGGCCATGTTGACAAATACCAGTAGTATGCCTCCCAATGTCCTACTGCAAGGACTGGGGATCAGGCCATAAATACTACTGGGATAAATGCCCAACTGTAGGGATACCTCTGAGCTATTGCTTACATAATGTTAGGTGGAGGAGAGAATAATGGGGGGTGTGTGTAGAAGCATGGATGTCATGATGTGTGTGAAATCTGAAACTCTAATGTCCGTCCATACTACTCCCGACTGCAAGCCCACAAAACCGCTTATAAACCACTATGTGAAGGTAAACTGACCAGATATATAAGTCCTGCCTCTGGATAACCTGGGTGTATCTGTACAGCTGAGAGGTATGGCCCCAGCAGGATGTGGCCATTCCATGAAGTTGAGAAAAGCACAAGGAGGGGATCCCCAGTCAGCATACTAACAAGGTGCTGCACCATTTACACAGAACCAGCAGTCTATTGTCTGTAGCTATCCCTCCACAATGGCAGGTGTGTGCCAGAATGTGTAGTCTATATGCCTCAGAATATTGGTCTCAACTTCATTCATCTTGTATTTCCCAGTAAATAACTGTGAGCAAAGAATGATACTTGTCAGTAGTTGATGACATGACACATCACAGTGTAAAACAGTACATATGTCAGAAAATCTATGCTACAACCAAACATGTCACACAACCAGCACAGACAGCAATAGTTACAGTATCCCCTGCATGTTAAGCCCATTGTGTCTCCATATTGGCAACCTATCTACAGATATCCTGCAGAAACAGTTTTGCTAGGTGTAGCTGTAGCACACAAAACCCTGAACTGGAGTCCAGCCCTCCCTAGAATGGATGCACACACTCAATATAGAAAGTCATACTGGGCATGCTCCTACACTTAGAGAAATGAAGCCCATGTCTCACAACACAGTGGACTACAGTTATCGGTTATTCACAGCTATGTGCACACGCACACCAAATTGTACACCATTGATACTTCACACACACAGATTGGATAGGAATACTCACACATATCTAAGGCCAACATAATGTAATATGTCAAACATACACATACACAGAGACGTGGGGAAGAGAAAAACAGACAACAAAAGAGAGAATCCCATTATGAGACCTGTCCAACCCACTACACATCCCATCGGCCTATATCAAATGATGTGCTGATGTCAGTCATTGTAGAAATACCTTTGGTTAGCCCTCAGCTCTATAGTCTCAGTGGTGCTTATGATAATTGTATAACACTACACTACAAATAGGTATCCATGTAGCAGTTGTAATCTCAGTCATGTCAAATGTAAAGACATGTGTGTGTGTGTGTGTGTGTGTGTGTGTGTGTGTGTGTGTGTGTGTGTGTGTGTGTGTGTGTGTGTGTGTGTGTTTTTAGATGAATGTAGTTGAGGCCATTCACACTCACTAAACTTCCCTTACCCCTCCTGATGTCACTCACCTTCAAAGATACCTTTGGACAGGTCTACAACATATAAGCTCTGTGGTGCATGCGAGCTTGCGATAACTGTGTAATACTATAGTGTAGCAAACTAATGAGGCAGGAGTTCCAATCCTGGCAACTGTGTAGATGTCAGAGAGTGTATGCATCCTTGTAGAGACCTGATTTTGTGGTCATTCACACTTACAACACTTCCCTTCACCCTCCTTTAGCACTGCTGCTGATGTCGCTCACCTTCAAAGATACCTTTGCACAGCTCTCTAACATATAGTCTCCATGGTGCTTGCGATAAGTGCATAATATTATAGTATACCAAACTAGTTAGGTAGGAGTTCCAATCCTGATCATGGTAAATGTGAGAGAAAGTGTGTGTATCCTTGTAAGGACCTCATTTTGTGGTCATTCACACTTACAACACTTCCCTTACTCCTCCTTTAGCATTGCTGCTGATGTCACTCACCTTCAAAGATACCTTTGCACAGCTGTCTAACATATAAGCTCTGTGGCATGTGCAATGAATGTAGGGCAATGTAGTAGCAATAACTACATAGGTAGGAGTTTGAATTTCATTCTTGGCAAGTGTTTGTGTGTGTTCATATGTCTACATATATATGTCCGTCCCTCAAAGAGTTTGGCCCCATTTACACCCAGTACATATTTCAGTGCCTGACTTTAGCAGTCCTGCAGGTATCATTCACCTTAGAATTACCTGTTGGCAACCCTAAACCATGTAAGATCAGTGGTGCATGTGGTAAACGCGTAACCATAATGGTCTGAAAAGATAGCTAGGTAGAGGTTTGAACCTCACACCTGGCAAATGTAAATGTGCGTGTAGGGTAAAATTTGTTGTGGAATCTCTCACCCACTACATCACCCAATGTCAGTATTTACAAGGGCTGGTGATGTTCCCCACCTTAGAAGTACCTTGGGACAACATCCATCTTATAATCTCCATGGCGTGTGCGATAAATGCGTAACACTGTAGTAGCAATACCATAGCTAAGCAAGGGTTCAAAACTCAGTACTGGCAAGTGTGTGTATTTGTCTGTCGTCAGTAATGTGGGGGTGGTGTGATTGTGCAATAACAGGATACATTGGAGGTGGATTTTGCTAAATTATTATGTTGAGGACCTAGTATATGTCCCAGTGTCCACATTACAAGGCTAACAGTTGTCATACACCATACATGTTGGTGTAGACAATCCACAGCCCTAAATGTCTAGTGCCATGTGCAATGACTATGTGACAGTATGGATTAGTGAACAATATAGGCAACCCTTCTGATACTCAGAGATCACTCTCCACCCCCGAATCATACGCAAACACACTTGGCTAGGCAACAACCACTATATAGGTAGTTCCCCTGCATATTGCCTCACAGATAGTATCCACGATGTGATTGCAGTGGACTACATGCCTGTTGACCACAACAATGTCACTGATATCAGAAAGTACTTTGATGGGTTACATCTCCTGACTGAGTGTGTTTTTATCCAGCAAGTAAAAGGACATGGCACCCTGTTCCATCCCCTAAGTAGCCCAATCAATGTGTACAGTGGCCCTTTTGCCATGTTCCCCACTGGATGCCTGCAACAATTGTAGAGTCTGCAAATGTACCCCACAAAGGGAATACCATGCCTTATACACATGCCCTGTATGGACAGATGCCAATAACTCCAATGAATACCCGTATCATACTGTCAATGTAGGTGCAATCACTACCTCAGTTACATAGCCAGGTCTCACCAAACGAGGTCAGAATGCCACATCAGAAGATACCAATCTGTCCACACAATATGCCCCAGAGACCTCAAGCACACTTCCACACTTCAAAGAACATGCATGTGGGACATGTGCACAACTCAGACACTGCCCATGTTATGGAATATAAATCACATACATGTGAAGAAGTGCACATCACTGGCCACCCACAATAGAAATCTGGATGAGTGGATGGGGAATACAATACCCAACCCTGGGGACCACTCCAATGACTATACTCCTGAGCCACACTGGGTCTATTTACATGTGGTCTGATGCCAGGGTATTCCCTTGGGCTAGCCTTGCAGAGCCTTCAGGCCCATTCACCTACTACACACCTATGAAGCAATGAACCTATGGATCTCAGTACTGGCAAGTGTGTGTGTGTGTGTGTGTGTGTGTGTGTGTGTGTGTGTGTGTGTGTGTGTGTGTGTGTGTGTGTGTGTGTGAATAGTAATCCCAGTGTGTTTGGTTGATGAATATCCCCTGTGGCTGTGGTTATTAGCAATCAGAGGTGTGTCCAAACCAGAACATGTACCATTCTCCATTCTACAACAGATGTTGTAAATCAACATATACCTATGTACAACCCTCAGCCCTATAATCGGTGAGGCATATGCAATCACTGTGTTACAGACTGGGGATGACCGTGCACATACTGCACCCTGCCTATGACATGGTGGATATGTTACCACACTGCCATACCCCATGGCCTTGCTGCAGGGCCGCATCCTGGGGACATACAGATGCCTAGAACTTAAATGGGATACAGCATGTGAGAACACATTCACTCAGCACTTCACTTGTGGGAGGAGAAAGGGGTAAAGCTGGCACTGAATGTGTTGCCAAGACTGTGGCCAATATCTGCTGTCTCAGAATAGGTATTAGCATTGTGCAGTAACTCACAGCACTTGTGTTTAATGCTGTGGAGGTTGTTGATGTAACTATCAAAGGCTGTTGTGACTGTTGTCAGTGTCTGCTGCATGTCTGCTGTCATAGATGCCTGTCGGGGATTCCATGAGGGGTCCAAAGTTGTGTTTGAGGCTAATAAGGGAGTTCAACAGTCATGGGACACCACCTTTCCCTGCAACAGTGTCCTCCTGATGTACACTATAGTAATGGCAGGGAACCATCATATTGTTTCCCAGTGTTTGGAGGATAGTGTCTGGGTTCTGTTGTCTCTGGCTAGTACCATGGATTCATGTCCCTGTTTGTACAGTGCCTATGTGTATGATTCCGCAGTCATGCAGCTATTTCCCATTGCCATGGGTGCAGTGAAGACATCCACCCCTGTTTTCATGGCTGCAAAGTCAGCTTTGGAGAGGGTTTGCCAGGTATTTATCTTTGTGGGGGGTGTGGCTGGCATGTTGAGTTCCATGTTGATTACAGCCTGTGAGAATTTCACCATGCAGGGATTGACATCTGTGGATGAGCAACAGTCCCATATTTAAGTGGTCAACACAGGTCAAGGTTGTTGCATCCTCTACCTGGGGTCAGTATGAGCTGGTCCAGGGCATTGGAAATGATGAAACCCAGAAGTGTTGGGCCAGATGATGGAGAGGTAGTTGAAGTCTCATACTATGTCATTGTTGTGTTGGAGCATCATAGATGGCAGGGTGTTGAGGAATGTGCATTGACAGTCTAGGGAAATAGATGTGGACCCATAGCAGGCTATGGTCTGGATTGCACTATTACCCCAGGGCAGTTGTACCAGAAGTATCTCCAATGCATTATGATGGGATACTAGTCTGGAGGTGTTCCTATCCATATTCAATATGGTGACAACACCACCTGTGGAGGTATGGTGTGGTCCATGTTTGGGGGGTGACAGCTGTGGAATGCGTTACAGCCTGATACTGCAGGTCTGCTCTCTGCTGCTGCTGTGAACCACCTCTACATTACAGCAGATGTGTCCTCCACTCCAACGACTGCTATGAGTGACTGCATCTTGACAGTTAGATGTCTGCTGTTGAGCAGCATGACCCTCAGATTGCATACATGTGTAGCTGCTATGGTGGTAATAACATTAAGAAGACAGCCTAATAAGGCAACATAGGGGTGGCAAGACACTTAGCCAGTACCTGGCAACCCAGCGGTGATAGATGTAGGACATCCATGCAAGCAAGTCAGTGGGTTCTGTCAATCATGTCATCTCAAGCAAAGAGATTTTGGATCCCCTGAGAATGACACATAACACGTAGCCAATGTTGCAATCAGTCATCTGTTGATAATACCACAGCATCATTCTAGGTGACAGCAGTGCACTGCCCAGGGCTACTGTCACACCTGCCTGGACCACATAACCAGAGAGTTCAACCAAGTCTCCTATCATGTAGTCCAGGGAGGTATGTCCCAAGTCATTCGCTCCCACGTGGATACAGAGTGATACTCATAGTTGTTGTGGAGTGACATGACTTGCTGTGTCATGTGTTAGGTGGTGGCATGTGATAGATATTTGGCTGTTACCTGCTCCATATTCAACTTAGTGAGTGGGATGTGTGTGCCTCAGTATTGAGTTACCCATGATCACTGTATTGTGCAAGGTGGTTAGCCTTAGGAGCTTAGGTTGTGGGCACATTGTGTATGTTAAATATGTGTCCCTTGGCATGTGCCATGTTGCTGTGTCTGAGTGGGTGTCTGCCTTGCTGGTCTGTGCTGTTTGGGTAAATGTCCATTGAGTGCTTCTGGGAAGGTGGGTGTGTGACTTTTCATTGTATGTCATGGCTGTCAAAGTGGGTGTCATGGTGAGATATGTGTTCCACATGGTGTAATGCAAGTGTTGATCTTATCCTCTTGACCTACTAGTCCAGTCTTTGCTGGAGAATGCATATGTCCACATTGGGTGATATAAAGGTAACCCTCACAGGTCTGAGTGATTGGTGTTTAGAGGGGAGGGGTGTCTGTGTATATGAGGCAATTGAAACAGTGCCCCAGAATGGACAAGTGCACCAGGTTAATGGGTGAAAGCACAGATAAACCCCCTTCAGACATGCCAGGAGGGGTGGACATAACTAGTAAGTACTGGGGCTACATCTGTGATGAACTAGTACTGCTGATGGCTCCCAGGTGTGCCACACTTTTTGATACAATAACCTGATGAAGTGCCAAGCCATAATGCTAGTTGAAGTGCAAGACAAAAAAAAACTAGCATGATGTATGGGTGGAACAGAAGGCAGACTGTCTGCCACTTGTAATACTTTACCACAGATGTGCAGTTATCAACAGCTTTAGCCATATGAAAGTTCACTAAGCTCTGTAGCACGTGCTGTAATTGTGTAACTCTATAATAGATATAGGAAAACAAAAATGCGTAGCTTGACAAACTAAACACCAGCTCCTCGGATCAATGAAGGCAGTCCTCCTAATAAAGTGGATACCACCAATAGTTCCAAAAAAGGTTTGAAACAAAAGTAATCCAAAAGTCTTTATTCACAAACAACTGTACAACCAGGATTGAGCGCTTTTGTCTCCACTCCGGAGACCTCATCAGAATCAATAATAGGATGTTCACACCACATACTTATACCTCTGCCAATTACAATAATTAGCATCAATAAACTAATTAATTAAACGTAAGTTAAACGTAAATCAATTCACTATCTAAAAGTGGTGTGAACATCCTATTATTGATTCTGATGAGGTCTCCGGAGTGGAGATGAAAGCGCTCAATCCTGGTTGTACAGTTGTTTGTGAATAAAGACTTTTGGATTACTTTTGTTTCGAACTATTGGTGGTATCCACTTTATTAGGAGGACTGCCTTCATTGATCCGAGGAGCTGGTGTTTAGTCTATAAAAGATATACCTAGATAGGCAGGAGTTCTAACCCCAATGCTGGTAAATGTGTGTGTATGTGTACATGACTCATGTAATGTCTGGCTCATACCATTTTTGACCTGTGTACTACCCTTTACACTTCCCTTCACTCCAATATAGTAGACCTGTAGATGTCATCCACTGTAGAAGTACCTTTGGAAAAGGTAGAAATATGAAAGCTCTCTGGCGTGTCTGATAACTGCATATCACTATAGTAGGAATATTTTGATAGGCACTAGTTCTAATCCCAATGCTGGTAAGTGTGTGTGTATGTGTGTGTGAATCATGTAATGTCTGGTTTATACCATTTTTGACCTGTGTATTACCCTTTACACTTCCCTTCACTCCAATTTAGTAGATCTGTTGATGTCATCCACCTTAGAAGTACCCTTGGAAGAGATGGATATGTATAAGCTCTGTGGTGCATCTGATAGCTGCATAGCACTATAGTAGGAATACCTAGATAGACAGGAGTTTTAATGCCAATACTGCCAAGTGTGTGTGTATGTATGTGTGTGTGAATCATGTACTGTCTGGCTCATACCATTTTTGACCTGTGTACTACCCTTTACGCTTCCCTTCACTCCAATTTAGTAGACATGTTGATGCTATCCACCTTTAAAGTACCTTTGGAAGAAGTGGGCATGCAAAAGCTCTGTGGTGCGGCTGATAACTGCATAGCACTATAGGAGAAATACCTAAATTGGCAGGAGATCTAATCCCAATACTGGCAAGTGCGTGTGTGTGCGTGTGTGTGTGTGTGTGTGTGTGTGTGTGTGTGTGTGTGTGTGTGTGTGTGTGTGTGTGAATCATGTAGTGTCTGATTCATACCATTTTTGACCTGTATACTACCATTTACACTTCCCTTCACTCCAATTTAGTAGACCTGTTGATGTCATCCACCTTAGAAGTACCTTTGGAAGAGGTGGACATGTATAACTTCTGTGGCACATCTCATAACTGCATAGAACTATATTAGGAATACCTAGATAGGCAGGAGGCCTAATCTTAAGGCTGGCAACTGTGTGTGTATGGATCATACCTTGTGTGGCTTATACCATTTTGACGTGTATACCATACACGGCTGGTGACCACCTCCCGCTGCCATCACTTTATATAGTGTGGTAACAGCATCTGCCTCACATGCAGCAGGTTAAACCATTTGACAGTCCTCTGTATATATGTGTCTGGAATATCCATATGTTTGAAACCTATACGTGGTCGGAACTGGTCTGTGTGCCTTAACAATGCCCATGTATGCGATATTATAGCCAAATAGGCCACAGTGAGTGTACTGAAACATATGGCAGCATGAAGTATCATACCTGACTGAAACATCATGCTGATAGGACATCTGCCACCCTCACAGGTGGCCGACATTGTAGGTTTAATACATGAGTCCACATGCTTGGTTTTACAAGTGAACTGTATCTGTTATGAGTCACATTAAAGGCTGGAAGAGGTGTGGACTGTCATACTGTGGTCCTAATTAGTATGTAACAGGAACACCTTGCATCTTAAGAGGGATGTGTACACAATTTATATCCACTGTATACCAGTAATGTGTCACTCATGACCCTACCTTAATCCATTTGTCCAGCACAATTTGCTGGCCTCTGTCCAGACGTCTTGGCACTGACAAGTTTTGAAGTATGCTACAGAAATGTTGAATTCACATCAGACAGGCTCCAGTGGTGACCACTGTGATGCAATACAGTTAATCCCAGCACAAGTGAACATGCACAACAAGCAATATAACTATTAGATAAAGCAATATAGCTTTTACTGATTGTTGTGTGCATGGTAAAATGCATGTGCTGAACATGCCTGGGGTATTGCCAGGCAACAACAGAACAATGTCTTACTCACCAGCTTTAGGCTGCTGTCCCATATGCAGACCAGAGCATTCTAGGTAGTTGTGAAAGGGAGTTATTGTCAGCAGACACACATGTGGCCTTGGTACAGGATGGATGCAGCATGTCTGCACATCTACAGCACTGACTGCAATAATACACAATGTCCTGTCCTCACCATAGATGTGCACCTCTGTGCATCAGAAAACCCATCCACAACTGCAATCGGACCTGACACATGCATGTAGATACAATACAGATACATGTATGTCTGATACATTAGTGTACTAATCCCCATTTGGCCCTTACCTGCACGCTCCTCATCCAGTGTGTGTGTGTACAACTCACATCTACAATGCTTCCCTCAGCACCACTTGTGCATTTGGTATGTGACCCAAGTTTGGTGAGGAGCTCCTTGGTGGGTGTCAGTGGGGGCTGGATGGCTGGGCCCCCACTTGTGGCTATCCAGTCCCTCGCTACAGCAGCAGCCCATTAACAGGCATGGCAGCTGAGGTCAGTGGCCCAATACTGTAGATGCTTATAAGTTCTGCTGTGCAGGCCAGCATCATTTACCCTGTGGACCACACTGTTCCACAGGCAGTCCTCTCCCACACATCTTCTGCTCTCTGTCCAAATAACAGTGCATAATGTCCAATCACATATTGGGTGATGATGTCTATTTCCCCAACAGAGAATGCTGGTTGGTGAGTACTCTGCATGTTACCTGGAAGACATAAACTGGAAAAAGGTCACAGGACCTCATACAGTTGTCAAAATGCACATTAACAGTGAATATTACTTGCAAATAATCTACACTACACTGAAACCCTCCAAGCTATCATGGCTATAGCAACTTGCATTACGCACCTGTCCCTGAGCTATCTTATTCCCCCAATGTTGGACACTTGATTACATAATCCTCTATTCTCCATTCATTTCTGTGTAGAGGGTTGACAGTGGGCATCTTCCATGTGGATGGTGTGTGGATGGTGGCACGTCTGTGTTTGACTGTGGTGTATGGTGGAGCTCTGAGCACATGCCTGAGTTCATGTAGAAGGCAAACACTGATGTTATTATGCTCCATGGAGATATACTGTTGTTGTCATCAGTAGGATATGTACATGCTCACCATTGCTGAGGGGAGAAGTGTGGTTGATGTGCATATCTCCCTGTACAACTGGGGTGGACAGGGTGGCAATGTTCCCACCCACCTGTATGATGCAGGTTGCCAATATCCACGGCATGTGTGTATGAGGTGTTCTTTACCCCCAGTACAGGGTGAATTGTGCTGTTTCATCTGAGACTTACAACATATGTGGAGACATGATTGCAATTGTCCTTGGTGGTGTGGCTATGTCCAATTCATAGTCATAGTCATAGTCAGCCTTACAGGAAGTCACCTGTGACCTTACATGCTTGCTCAGATATAGGTGGACTTGCTTCCTAGTTGTTGCCTACATGTATGTGTTGCTGTACAGCCAATGTAGCAACCTATTATGTGGTTTGTGTATTGCTGCTGTCCACCAGGTGGAGGATGGATATTCAGGTCAGGTACTGCTGTGCCCATATAGCTACAGTGGATATAAAGGGTACACACCCCTGATACACTGCCTGGTATTTGTCCAGTTGGAACATGACACCACAATAACTCATTTCATAACACTTCTCACCTGTAGTGTGACTTATAGCCTGTACAATTCAATTGAAAACATAACAATCGGGTATGTGAAAATATATGGAAATAATACTCACTACAATAAGTCAGTTGAATGAGTGTGCACACCCTTAAACTGCTATGTTGTGTATGCATCTCTTGAGATCTTTACAGCATTCATCCGTCTTGGTCTGGACTCTAACATTATGGCACATCTTCACTTGGCAATAGTTGGTCACCTTCCTAGAAACACCTTTGATTATATTTTAATGGAATTGTACAGGTTAGGGGTCACATTCAAGATGAGAAACATTATGAAATGATCTTGTGTGGTGTAGTTGTCATATAGCACACATACCTAGCATTCTAACAGAGGTGTGTACACTTTTGTTATCCACTGTATATAGGTGTGGATATAGCTGGTAGTGGTAGGCATGGACAGAGGGTCATAACATAGGTGAGCACTTCTCTGATTAATATCTGAATATCATGCCTACTCTAGTACCCATATCAGTGTCAGGGCACTGCAACAACCAGTAGCTGTACACATGTATGTCTGTTGTATGCACTGACACTGATATAACACACATGTGCAACATGCACAACCTATTTACCTGACTGCTTGAAACCCATGTGATTAGTTTTGTGCCTTCCAGCTGAA